>NC_089537.1:1823317-1868317 GCF_963924715.1 Thunnus thynnus | reverse complement strand
CTATGTCTTTTCAAGTTTCAGCATCTTTGAAGCCGTCAAAATAAAACTTAATAAACTGCTTGTTTTAATATTATTAATATTTGACATGTTGTGGCTGCATGATGTTAAAGTGAACTTGGCAGCAGTGTTTCTCCATATTTTTCTTGTCTTTTTGTGGACGATGTTGTGATAATGTTCGAATTAATCTTTGATAACGAGATAATTAGACTCTTAACGTCCTTTCATCGCTTCGTCTTCCCTGATTTTACTCGATGCTGCTTTTATTCTGTTTTATGTGAAGCACTTTGTTGATGACAATCCTAATAAAGTTCATTATAATCATGATAATATCTTATTTAAATAGAACTTATCTAAAAGGTGAAGCGGTGCTTAGATACAGTCTGAACACCATCCCTCCTCTCTCCTCCTCCTCTGATCTTCTACTCCAACCTTCATCATCTCATCTCTCCTCCTCCTCCTGCGTCTTGTCTAATTCTTTCCTCTCCCGAAGCGTCTTCTCCATTTTTTTCTCCTCCCTCTGCTCCTCCTTCTCCTCTGCTCCTCCTCTCCTCTTTTGTCTCCTCTCCTCTCCTCCTTCGGGCCCTCTGCACTTGTCTGTGCCTGTCAACCAAAAGCAGAGCAGCATTCTTAAACACACACACATTCCTCATCCTGCTCGGCGAGTTATTTTTACCGTCGGCGTGTGTTACAGGCCCGCTGATGGCCGCTGGCCTGCTTTCACAGTTGGAAGCATCTTTTCATCCACAAACTGCTCTCAGGTTTTTTTTTTTGCTCCGTCATTCCTCCTGCTCATTTCCAGTCAACCCAGTTACACTGTAACAGACACTAACCAGCACACACACACCGACGCCACGGCTGGTTAATGTTTCATGGCTTAAGAGTTGGTAGTAAATTGCGGTTTAAAAAAAAAAAAAAAAAAGTCTGTTAAACGGAGCAGAGCAGACGTCTTGAAGAAGTCGGAGGTTTTATACTCCAGTGCTTCACTTTTAACTGTCGTACAAGTTATTTAATCATTAAACTTTTTGATCATTTGAAATGATGCTTTGGAGCAGAAGTTTGCAGCTTTTACTTTTTATTTCCAGGTTATCCTGATTTACCCTCGATGAATAACTGCATGTCATTTAGAGGTTTTCTTCTAAAAATTTTTAATTTTCACTTTAATTTTCTCCGTCAGGTAAAAACTAGTTTACAAGACAACAAACCATCATTGAGTAACAAGCTAACAGTCACATCTGACTCCAAATAACTTCTAAAATACAGATTTATGTTCATATTTTTGGTGTCTTTTATCATCAAAACATGAAAACGTACATGCTAACATTAAATGCTAACGTTACATGCTAATAATAAATGCTAACGTTAAATGCTAATGTTACATGCTAATATTAAATGCTAACGTTAAATGCTAATGTTAAATGCTAATATTAAATGCTAACGTTAAATGCTAATGTTAAATGCTAATATTAAATGCTAATGTTAAATGCTAATATTAAATTCTAATGTTACATGCTAATATTAAATGCTAACATTAATTTGTATGTCTTTTAAAGCAGGATGCTTTAGTAAACACATTTAGACAAAATCATAACAGACTAAAACTTTGTTATTATTAAACTAAATGTGAAATCTTGTAAAGGGGCAACTCCCCCCCCCCCCCCCCCCCCCCCCTCGACCCAGGGAAGACGACCCCGGCGGCAATCTTTCCTCACGAGTCATTTTGATCCATACAGACTTTTATAAATAAATATTGATTGTTTTTAGAACGGTTTGATTATTGCCGAATCACAATATGAGAGATTTGTTTAAAAGACATCTAACTTTATTATCATTGATATTTAAATGACACTCTTCCGTTATTTATGATGAGGTGTCTGATTAGCCTCATCTGTCGTCTTTTGCTCTTTATATCTTGGTGTATTGTGACGTGTGTGTGGTTCAGGTGTGGTTAAGTTTAGAGAAAGATGGCGGTTTGAGTTAAACTAAGACAGGAGCAGGTTTGATTGAGCAAAATAGCCTCAAAGTCCAGCAGCTCCATGATTTGAATTTTTTTCTAACTTCTGTCATCATGAAATGTGAAGCCTGGTTGTAACATGTGCAGCTCTTCCTGTCAGCGGCGGCGGCGGCGGTGCTGCTGCAGGTTTTAAAGCTGCAGGCGGAGAACCTTTTAAAGCTACGAACAATGCAGCAGGGCTGTGTGTAGCACAACAAAGCTAAAGTGAGTTAGCGGGGTAGCTCATTAGCTGCTGGCTTAGCGGGGGCTTTGTGTGGTGGAGGGAGAACATGGTGATAAACCCTGGTTTAGAGGTGGGAGCTGTGGCACCTCCCTGGATCAGCTTACACCTCCTCTATCTCCCAACAATACACCGCTCCATTAGCACCAGCAGATACAGAACGTCGCACCTTAAATCATCCTGCTTGATCAGAGTTTATATCTCTAATTGTTTTTGTGTTGTAGTTTAAAGTTTCCCTTCAGGCTTATTAACAATAATCTGTCTTTGTTGCTGTATTGATTTTAGTTAATTGGTAAAGATGTCTCCTCCTCTCCTCTCCTCTCCTCTCCTCTCCTCTCCTCTCCTCTCTGTCCATCCTCAGTTGCCTACTAATTAGTCTTACCAACCCTCTTAAGCTTTTAATCTTTCTCTCTCTGTCTCCTCCTCCTCCCCCCTCTCTGTTTCCTCTTCATCCCTCCATCATCCCTCCATCCATCCATAAATACATCCACTCTTCATTCATGCAGCCTGTTGCATCCCCTCCCTCCATCCATCCATCCATCCATCCATCCATCCTCGCTCTCATTATGTCTTCCCCTGTCAGATTTTTCTCTCCTCCCTCCATCCCTCCATCCCTCCATCCCTCCCCTGCTGTTCTTACCTCAGTCTACCCGTCTAACAGTAGCAGATTATCGTCCCTCCCTCCCTCCCCGCCTCGTGTTCATCCCGTCTGCATCAGGAGCTCCTCGCCGTCTTTAGCTCGGCTCTAAGCCTCCGTTTTTTTATCTAGAGCCAGTTGTATTAATTCAGCAGCAGCTTCCTCACAAACCGTCTTCTTTTTATTACTCTTCATTTTTACACTAAATCATCCAAATGATCAGATTCCAGCTTCTTAAATCACCAGTGTCTCATCTTTAGGAAACAGCCTGATTAGCTTTATCATGAAATATCCTTATTAATATCTTGCAGGCCTTTATGTATCTGACTTTAAACATGTTATTATCTGCTGTTTAAACTGCAGGTATCTCATGTGTTTAACTTCACGCATCATTTCCTTTTTAAACCCATAAATCACGTGTCTGCGACGTCATTTCTCCCGTCCACATGCCTGATTCCTCTTTTCACAACTAAACAACACCGTGAAATTGCTGAGTAGTTATTTTTCTAATCATAAATGCTACAACTCTGCTTTTTTCACTCTGAATCTGCTCTTTACATTCCTCTGTGTTCTCTAGTAGTTTTATATAAATGTCAGCAGCTTCTCACAACTAAAGCTCGACCTGATTTTAAGGAACTTTATGTGTCTTTTTAAGTGTCTCCTTGTTATCTGACATTGGCCTACATACTGACGATGCCAGGTATCTCCTCTGTTACCCATGATGCACTGAGTCTCTCTCTCTCTGCATGGCGCCGTCTCAGTGAAGTTTCTCTGTAATCTGACTAGTGATCGTATCAGCACACAAGAACACTACGACTCACTACGCTGCACTTTGACCTCAGTTTGTGTTTGATACAGGAAGTGAAGCTGCGTTTGTGTTCATGTGATGCTACTTTCTACATTTCAGAGGGAAATATTGTACTTTCTACTCCACTACATTTATTTGACAACTTTAGTTACTTTTCAGATGAAGATTTGACACAATGGATAATATAACAAGCTTTTAAAATACAACACATTGTTAAAGATGAAACCAGTGGTTTCCAACCTTTTTGTCTTTTGACGTCTTACAAAAAGCAGTGTGTAGTCGGGGTCACATTTCACATGTCTATGAGTTGTTAACAGCTCCACCAAATAGTGATTTTTCCCTCTAAACTTCTCACATGCTTTCATTTCAATAAATGTTCAAATGATCCAATATTTCAGCAAAAATCAAAGATTAGAGAAAAAGTCCAAAAACTGAAAACAGATTTGTGTATCAGAACTTTGTTTTTTCTTCTTTCCTCTCCCATTAATCATCTCACCACCCCTCAGATTTATCTGCTGACCCTTTGGAGGGGCCCCACCCCTAGGTTGGGAACCACTGGACTAAACTAGCTAACTGTATATAAAGTAGTGTAAACTAGCTCCACCTCCAGCAGCTACAACAGTAACATGCTGCTCTAACACTGATGCTTCACTATTAATAATCTAATGATGTCATATATAATAATATATCAGTCAGAGGGACCAAACCACTACTTTTACTGCAATACTTTAACTACATCAAGCTCATAATACTTATGTACTTTTACTGCAATACTTTAACTACATCAAGCTCATAATACTTATGTACTTTTACTGTAGGAGGATGTTTCGTGCAGGACTTTTACTTGTATTGGAGTATTTTTACTTTGTTGTATTTGTACTTCTACTACAGTAAAGTATCTGAGTACTTCGTCCACCGCTGCTGTTATTAATGCCATATTGCAACTTCAAAGGAAATACTTATCATGATTATCATTATTATCTTTATTATCGTAGTACACATGGATTCTCTCTGGAGGAAGAACTACATTAACGTCTATCAGTGTTAACGATACTTTAATTTACAGGTCTGTCATTTTCCCTGAAAAGAATGATGTAATTAGTCGTTAATTGAATCTTTTTAAGTTTATTGATTTGTTTATTTTATTGGTTTATTTGTCGGGGGGACAGTGCACATGAATCAACATTGAATTAAAGACCGTAAATTAAAGAATTGTTGTGTTTTTATTTGAAATTGTGTGTTTTTTTTTTTCTTGGCACATTGTATGTCCAGGTGTGTATTAATACCTGTTGTTTCCCGTGTGTGTGTGTGTGTGTGTGTGTGTGTGTGTATATATGTGTGTGTGTGTGTATATATATATATATATATGTGTGTGTGTGTGTGTATATATGTGTGTGTGTGTGTGTGTATATATATATGTGTGTGTGTGTGTGTGTGTATATATATATGTGTGTGTGTGTGTGTGTATATATATATGTGTGTGTGTGTGTGTGTATATATATGTGTGTGTGTGTGTGTATATATATGTGTGTGTGTGTGTGTATATATATATGTGTGTGTGTGTGTCACTGACTGTCTCTCTGTGCTCTCCCCCTGCAGTGTGAGCAGAGGTTGCAGACACACACACAACAAACCCCGCCCCCTCCCGCCCGCCCGCCCCGCCCCCGAGACACGAGTGAGCGAACGTTGCTTTACGAAAAGGACGGGTAAATATACTCCTCCCTCCTCCATCCATCCATCCATCCATCCATCCATCCATCCATCCATCCATCCCACAGCCATCGCTCTGCCTGCCGCGCTTCTTCATAACTTTCTCTCTCTCTGTCTTTCATCCCTCGCTTCCGACATCATCGCGCCCGCCACCCCCATCCCCTCTTTCGTTCTCTCTCATCCCCCCCCCCCCCCCATCGTCCAGCAGCATGGCCGTCATCCCTCCATCCTCCCCCGCCCTCCTTCCTTCCTCCACTTCCTCATTCTTGAGCATCTCCGCCGTCTTCCATCCGCTTTCAAAAAAAAAAAAAACGTTTTCAAAATAAAACACCTGTAAACGCTGCATCACCTGCCGTTCCCTCGCTCCGCCTCTTCACCTGTCAGCTTCACATCACTCGTTTTTCTTCAGCTTGTTGCAGAAAATATAAGTTGTTGTTGTTGTGTAAAAAAACAAGCACATGTTTTCACATACTTTTGCTTTTTGCATGTGATGCAAACGAGACTCTTGTTAGTTTCATCATGATGTTTCTGTGACTGCGGCTCCATCTATTTCCTGAGTTCCTCTGTAGTTTCTGGCTCTCATTTCTCTGATTTGCAAGGATGTTTTGTGGTTTCCTTGTTCTTTTTCCTTCTCATAGTGAATGTGTTGTGTTTGTGCAGCAGCTTAATGTTCAATCAAAGCCTTTGTATGTTAGACTTTAATGATTTATGGCCTCGGCTTTAAGGCAGTTTTCATAGTCACAGGGCTGAGCCGTGAACGTTGGATTTAGTATGTTTTCAGTTAGTTCTACTTCTGTTTGGTGGCAGAACAAACACAGATGCTTTTTGTTCTTCACTTGTTACTTTCACATCTCAGTAAATCTGCAAATATCTGATTCTTAAAGGACTTTAAATATGTTCAAACATCTTATTTTGTTCCGTTTCAGCTCCTCCTCTTCATCACACATACAGTATCTTCTCCTCTAAAGTCATGTGATGCAGAAATATTGGTTTGTTTTCATTTTAACTGATCCATCAAACGGAAACGCTCCCAGATGTTTTGTGCGGGATGACGGACATCGCTCTTGACATCGGCGCTCACCGTTTCACTACCGTCAGAGAAACATTTACACCATCACCAATCAGATGTAATGAGAATTTACATGACATGATAGCAGCGCGTATGTGTGTGTGTGTGTGTGTGTGTGTGTGTGTGTGTGTGTGTGTGTGTGTTAGACAATCATTGGAAGCCAAATGATGGCTGAGTGAGTTTTGTGAGCATAAATAAAGTGATTGTGACTGTTTGCACAACGCACTAGTGAAAAATTGGCTCACTAAAATCAGGTTTCTGTGAGTCCATCAGCTGTTAAATTCACTTCCAGATGTATTTAAAGTCTTTTTATGACTGTTTTCTAAAAGGGAAATGAAGTCTGAATGTGACTTTAAACATAATTAACATATTTTTTTCTGCAAAAAAATGGAGGAAATGAGTGTTGTTCAGTTTACACTTGAGTTCTTAGTAAAGATGAGACTGCACACACACACACACACACACACACACACACAGGATGAATGTGTGTGTGTTTGTTCAAGTGAGTGAGAGAGAGAGAGAGTAGAGGAATCTGCGTGCTGATTGGCTGAGAGCTGGCAGACATTTTCCACAGTCAGACTGCTCAGTGGTTGGCTGAGACTCTCCCCTCCCCCCGCTGCCTCCAGGCTCTGGTATGCCTTACAGTAGAGCTGACACACCGTCGATGCTATCTCAACACTTTATCACGTCGGGTCTAAACTCCACTCTGTGTGTGTGTGTTTTTTTTTTTTTGTGTGTGTGTTGACTGCACCGCAAACACACATACACACACACACACACACCGGTCAATCTGTAACTAAGCTGGAGGATAGAAAGCACACAGAGGAGGGAAGAGCCTGAAAGACAAGATGATGCAAGAGAGAGAGAGAGAGAGAGAGAGAGAGAGAGAGAAGGGAGGGAGGAGAGAGGAAGATGAGCAGAGAGAGTCTGGGTTGTCGTCTTCTTGCAGCAAAAATTAAGAGCAAATCTGAGGCAAAACTCAGTGTCATAGTTTAAAATAAAATTAAACTTCCCTTTTTTTTTTTTTAGTCGACAGCAGCATATCTGCTCTGTCAGTCCTGTTCTACTTTGAGAAAAAAAAAACCTGAAACCAAGAGAGAAATTAACATTTGTAATTGTTTGATTTCATACCATTAGTTCCTTATTTCAATACAGCAAATCAAATCTTTTGCATGATGTAACGTCGTGTCGTTCTCTCACCAGCAGAGCAGACGGTCACACTGAGCCTGACTGCATCCTGCTCCTCAAGACGCTGAACAACAACCCTCATTAGCTTCCTGCTAACGTCTCCTTCTTATCTTAACTTACAAATATAAACACACGTCTTGTCCTGCAGTTTAGCTTGTTGAACGAGCCGCCAAACAAACATTCACTGAGGGGGGGAAAAGCGCACCGCTAACATCAGTTAGCAAGCTACATAGCTAATTATCTGCTCAGCTGCAGCACATGAACTGCAAACTTCACTTCGGACCAGTTAGATGCTGGCTTGGTCGTTGCTCTTTCAAAAATGCCCGTTAGCGACACGCTGTCCGTCCATGAGGTGTTTGTTTACTTTGGTAAACAAACACCGGTAGCCTGCCAGCTGCTGTCAATCAAACACAGATACCGACACAAACCCTCCAGCCGGCGGAGACTTTTCTAAACAATGTTTAAAAACATGTTGCAAAGAGGGAATCTGATTTCAGTTGGACTTTAAAGTATTAGTTAAACCAAATTATATAAAATGAATGGATTAGCAGGTGCAGTAATCAGATAAAAGCAATGCATTAACAGTTGAAACAAGTAGCTAAAAGTGATGGATTAACTCCAAGTGGTGCTAGTAGAAGTAGGTAAACTTGACCAGATAGACCATCAACTGACTATTATATTTTATGAAAACATCTGTGCAACAGTTTCCACTTTTTGTAATGATGAGTGGAGTCATGAGCTCATTAAAAGATATACGTTTCTGTTGTAAACGACCAGGTGATGCCGGCGTAAAGTCGGGTTATTGTGTGTGTAGTTTCATAGGTGTGTTAACAAGTTAGGGCAAAGTTCTGCTGCGAGGGAGCGGAGGAAGGAGGGACGTCAGGAGTGGAGGATGGGTGATGGCAGCTGAGTGTTAGATGGTGGTGAGGGAGGGGAGGGGAGAGGAGAGGGGAGGGAGGGCGTCGTCAGTGAAAAGAGAGAGAGAGGGAGAGAATGACCATCAATCTCTCTCGCTCTGAACACACTCTCTCACACATGGGGAAGCAGCAAAGCACTCTCCTGTGACTCCCGTGAGTGTGAGCTTCCTGTTGTGGTCGAGACACAGAAACAGAAAGAGATCAAGAGTTTCTGTGGCCTCACAGTCGAGTTAAGTAACGAGCAGGATTAGCTGAAATACCAGCATCACTGCCATTTCTCAGTAGGATTGAAGGTTTACTTCGGGGCAATATATCAGTCTCAATGAAAAGCTGAGATGCCTCAAATGAAGTTTAATTTTTAAACTAATTTAAGCATGCACTGGCAGGAAAGGAGCATCCATCACATGTAGCTATTTTAGCTTGTTGTGTCAGTAGCTTTAGGCGTTGGAGCATTAATGTTGGACGCTAAGTTATAAAGCACCTGTTGACTATTACTCTGTACTGTAATGTTAAAGGAGGCTTCACAATGTTTCCAGTGTGTCTTTAAACCAGCAGTCAGGTGTCCGTATGAACAGTGAAAGAGGTTTACCTCGCTGTAATCATTCCTCCTGTTCAATCTGGACGCTGAAGCTTCATATTAGCTTCAGATAAACTTTTAAATACATTTTTTGTACAGAAGGAGGACTGTGGATTTTGTCCTCCATCACTTCCATTATAAGGTCATTATGAAGGGATCTTCTGATTGTCAGTATGAACAGGAGGAATGATTACAGCAAGAAAAACAGCTTTAATGTTCATCGCTCGCACTCTGTTTCAGTACAGTTTCAGAAAAATCATTTTGCTCTTCAGCTGGACTTTCGGCTGCCATTTTAGCATGAAAAGTAATTGGATGAAAATGCTGCAGCTGAAAAGTTGATCCAGCTGACTTAAACTAATTAGCTTCAGCTGCCTGCATCAGTATAGCAAAAATAGCTTTGTAGGCTAATTAACTACAGATGCTAGTACCAGTACTTGTCTGGGATGGTACCTACTTGGTGTAAATGACTTGAGATTCAAGAGTCCCTGTTTTCTGTCAGTGGTAGTTTGAGGTAATGTTAGCATAAATATCATCAGATTTAACATCTCTGCTACATAGAAACAAAAATATTACAAGTAAGGTTGTTATTGAAAACATTATACTTCATTAAAAAAAATAAAAAATCGTCTGGTTTTCTAACTAGTTTGATTAGCCTAAATATCAACATCATCACCATTAATTACCAGATGTTCATGTCAGTTGTCAAACAACCTAATGTAGTTGTTGAAAACATTTAAAGACCATTAAAAAAATAATATAAAAATATATCTACTTTGCTAACAGGTTTAAATAGCCTAAATGTCGACATCACCAACTGAAGCTAATTAGCTGCGGTTGCCTCAATCAGTAGTCTGTCAGTTAAACAAAGATAGCTATGTAAGCTAATTAGCTTAAGATGCTAGCAATATTACTTCATTTTGTCATACAAGGTTTGCTAACGTAGCATAAATAACACAAGATTCAACATGACTTATAGTGGCAATTTCATGTTCTAAATAATATGATGCTTTAACAAAACTAGCCTTTATGCTAATGTAATATGAAAATAATACGCCTTTATATGAGTAGTTAGTGAGCTTGTAGCCTCAGATGCTACATACTAAAAGTCACTGAGTTTTAGCCAGTAGCAATCTGTTATTTTGACCCCAAATCTGTCACGAATGTATTTTCTTGTACAAAACTATGTGCATATGACATTAAAAAGATACACAAGTTATTAACAACTAACAACAAACCATGACATGTAAGTTTAAAAAGAGTAGATTATAACAAGCTTTAGTTTGGGTAAATAACCCAACAGTAAAATAAAAAATAAAACTGGGTCAAAACAACCACATGTAACATTAATCCAATGTTGCATTGGTGCTGTATTGACCGAAACTGGGTCAAATCTTAACCCAGTGATTAATATTTTATATTTGTTTTATGGTTGTATGTTATGGGTTTTGTATTTAGATCAGTTTCCTCCAGTTGTACTTGTTGTAATTGGAGACTCAGTCAGCACTGACTATAGGCTAATGAAGCCTGGATGTATGTTTATAGGAATGTTGACTGGAATCTGGTTTTCCGTGTGTCTCTGGGGCGTTTAACTGTATGTGTATGAAGCCATTTTGAATGAGGTGAAGAGAGAGAACGACAGTTAGGAGCGGGGGTTAGGGGAGGGCAATAAATAACCAACATATGGTCACCGGATCCAGTCCTCCCCCACTCCTCTATCTATCTCTCTATACATCCCTCCATCCCTCGCCTCATCCCACTGCTAAACACAGACTGTATATACAAATATCCCACCACGCAAAAGCAGAGTGATATAAATATAAAAAAGGAGAAGCAGGAAGAGAAGAGGAAGAGTTAAAAGCAGAAAGCAGAGAGAGTTGAGGATGAGTCCTGCAGGGCTGTTTGCTTTCTACAGCAGGTGTCAGTTTTGTCAGTTTGCCTCTGGCTCTCTGCCCGACACATGACTGTGGCTGTAAATGATGCTAGCCGGCTACTAAAGTTGCTAATGCTCTATAGGTTACTGCTAGGTGTGTAAAAGTACACAGATTTCTTGGTTCAGTATTTTCAGTACAGCAGGGGAAAAAGAAAGTCATTCTTGAACATTTTTGTTCTTTGGTTTTTAAAAAGTTAGCGTTAAAGCGTGTGGCTGTAACAATGACAGAGCATTATTAACAGTAAACTGCTGCTGACCTGCTGAGCTTTTTTCAACAAACTCTCACTTTGTAATTTATCCTCCACATGCGTTAAGACCTAATTTTAAATGCGTTAGGCAAATTTAGCAGTAATAGTTTGGCTCATATGGAGTTGCTGAACCGAACGTTCTGCACCGAATGGGTCAGAACTGATTGTTAGCCTCTGTACTCTATCCAACGATGCTAACTGCTAATGCTAGGCTGTTAAAGGATAACAACTCCCAAGCTGAATACTAAGCTAATGCCGATTAGCTCACCAAAAAACTACTTCTGAGCTTCTTGGGATGCTACCAGTACCACACGATGCTAGTTTGTTAGCTTTAAAGGCTGCTAACATCAATGAGAATATTACTAAGTTAGCGCAGAAACAATTAGTTGATTAAAGAGAGAAAGTAATTTATTCTGATTTAGTAAAGTTACAACTGCTGGTAACAACTTTGTGCTAATCAACATGCTAACATTCAATCCTTTGTTGATATTTTAGAAACCTGTGATAGGACATTAAAGTAATCAATCATAAATTGAAAATAAGAAGTTGTAGCCCTGTGGATCATTTAGAGTTATAAGCTTATGAATTGGATTTTTATTCTTGTATATAAGTCATAGAAACTTGAGGCAGATCCCTGCTGTGACTCTGGCATCCAGATTTTATGTCACAGCTGTCATGTCAGATGAAAGGAGAGGATTTATAGGTTTTAGGTGACAGGAAACTTCCAGACTCTCCATCCATCTCTTCAGCCATCCGTCCTCCGCTGTAATAGCTGTCTGTCACTGAGTTACATCCTCACACAGGTGCCCCACACAGCAGGAGGTTTATGTTGTCGGTGACATCCGTGTGACTGAAAAAGCCAGAAATGAGATGGGAAAACTACAGCTAGTTCTCTGCTCAATCCAGTTAATTTTGTCTGGTTGCTGGTGGAGAGTGTTTCCCAGCCTGAGCAGAGTGTTTGTGTGTTCAGCTGAGGTTGCCAGGTCAGGAAATGCTGCAGAGGTCAGGGCTGTTTGGAAATGCCAAAATGCCCCACGTCCTAAAACACGTTACCACAATTTCTGGCAATTAAAGTTGAGTCAGGCCCTTCTGTCCCGCTGTTAAATTCTGTGAAAGAATTCTCTCCTTTTCTGTGAAATCTTTACTACCTGACAGGAGACTCCTGTTTAATATAAAAACCTCAAAACTTTACTACATTTAAAGGACGAGTTCACAGTTTTTCAAGAGCCCAAATGAACATTAAAGCTGTTTTTCTTGCTGTAATCATTCCTCCTGTTCATACTGACCATTAGAAGATCCCTTCATAATGACCTTAATGAAGCTTCAGCGTCTAAATGAGTCAAATCAAGTAGATATCTTTCAACGTTACAGTCTTTTTAGTGCCAAAGTTCCTCTTTTTGTAACTATACTTCCACCTGCAGCTCAACAGGGAAACACTGTCCGAGGAAACACAAAGAGGGAATTTGATGCTAAAAAGACTGTAAATGTGTCAGATATCCACTTGATATGACTAACTCAGACTGATGAGGCTGAATAGAAGCTTCACACAGACTTTTAAATGACTGTGTGGACACACTGTGGATTTTATCCTCCATCACTTCCATTGAAAACACATTTGAAGGATCTTTTCATATCCAGTATGAACAGGAGGAATGATTACAGCGAGGAAAAGTATGAGACAGGATGAGAGGATGAGGAGGGGATGGAGTGATGAAGCTGCAGTGAGTAGCAGAGAGAGAAGAAGAGGAGGAGGAGGAGGAGGAGGCAGGATGGATAAATGGAGCAGCATTCTTTGTTTGCAGCACTTTGGCACAAAGAGCAAACTTTTCCATCACACACACACACACACACACACACACACACACACACACACACTCACACACACACTCACACACACACACACACACTCACACACACACACACACAGACACACACACACACACACAGATACATCCAGTTACTCCCTGGCTCCCACATGGTGACCTTTTTTTTCTGCTTTTGCATGGATGTGCAAAAATGTCAGGATGTCAGCGCTGTGTGTGTGTGTGTGTGTGTGTGTGTGTGTGTGTGTGTGTGTGTGTGTGTGTGCGTGCGGGTGTGTGTGTGTGTGTGTGTGTGTGTGTGCGTGTGTGCTTGTGTGAGTCAGGAGGGAGTGTCAAAGCCAGTGTGTGAATGATGGCTGGGAACAGATGTAGTAACATCAGCTATCTGACACACACACACACACACACACACACACACACACACGCACACACCCGCAGTGGTGTTTCCATCACATTGACTCACATTCATTTCCTGGAGACCTCCTCTAACTGTAGCTCAACCTTAAACCAAGTCTTCCCCCTAATGTTTTAATCATTCACGTCGTCATGGGGACTTAATTTTTGTCCCTATGAGGGAAGCGAGTCCCCACAACGTGACTGTTTTTACAGATGTCCCCGTAACATCAGTAATATAAGAACACTGGGTGTGTATACAGCATGTGTAGTGTTTGTGTAATCACGTCTGAGTTAATTAGAGATGAATAGACACTGATCCTTGAACAAGCCTGAATGTTATGAACTATTTTTAAACAGTTTTAGATATGCTTGTTTAGGCTTTTAGCTATGCTAGCAGCATGGTGTAATCGGATGGCAATGACAGTGAATATTTCAACCATTACTGGATGGTTTGTCATGAAATTCGGTCCAGACGTTCATGATCACCACACAAAGAAGCCTGCAGTGAATCGTTGCTGAAAATACCTTAAAAAAAACGCCAAAAACGAGTCATTGCCCTCCTACTGGGCATGTGAGCAAGTCAGCCACAGAAAACCAGCGAAGAAGAAGAAGAATCAGACTGTTTCTGTTTCTGCTGACGGTAGATAGCTGCGTTTATTTATTTAGACAATAAAGAGAACACTTGCATGAAGCCGTCCGCCATTGTTGTTACTGGCGTTGTGTTTCTTCTTCTTCCTCTTCCACTGAATTGCAGCAGCGCTACCGCCACCGTCTGTTCTGTCAGCGACATGACAGCGTTTCTACAAAGCTACGTTTTCCTCGTACGTGGTCAGGAGTTTATCTAACAACTGGAACTACTTTCACCAACACTCGCTGCATCTTTTTGTCTTTCCTGTTCTTACTTCCCTCTCTCTCCCACCATCCTTCCTTCATTTGAACACATCTGATCTCCCCTCTCTCTCTCTCCCTCCTTGTCATCCCCTCTGCTCTCCATCCTTCCTCCTCCCTCCTCCTCCTCCTCGTCTCTCCTCTTGCAGCCATCTGTTGCCGTTCGTTTCAGCAGGCTGTAAAAAGTGCTGCCTGAGCACTCTGTGTGTGTGTGTGTGTGTGTGTGTGTGTGTGTGTGTGTGTGTGTGTGTGTGTGTGTGTGTGTGTGGTGAAGACGAATGATGCTAATGTAAAAAACAATCGGGCTAAGCTTCAGATCTGGTGTGTGTGTGTGTGTGTGTGCGTGTGTGTGTGTGCGTGTGTGTGCACCTGCCACGGCCATGTTACAGTTTGTCATGTAAGAGCAGTGATACAAGGAGAGGTCAGTGGAAATACAACACACACACACACACACACACACACACACACACACACACACACACACACACTGCCAGTTGTCACCAGTCACTCGCAGAGCTCCACTCATCCTCTCCTCATCTTTTTCTTTCTCTTTTATACTTTCGTTTCTTCTCGTTTTATAATAAATAATCATATTTTATTTACAAGCTGAAATGATTGATGATTGAACTCTTTACTGCAGTAAAAGTACTTCAACAACAATGTAAAAATACTGCATGAAACATCAGTAAACTACAGTAAAAGTATCAGCAGTAAAATAAAGTCTATATAAACACCATGTGGGAAGTCTCATCTGAACATTTCTCTGAAGATGCTCTGAAATAAAATAATTCAAATATTTTCATTAAAACACTGTTCATGTTTTGTTGAGTTGTTAAATTTAAAACAAAATTATCTAAATTAAAACAACAGTTTAACAAGATTAATTAATGATTTGAGATGTTTGACTTCTTTTTGTAAAATGAAAAACAAGATTTTGAAGATTTTTACGTCTTTACATTTTGGTTAAATTAGTTTCTGCCATCGTCACCGCTGCAGCTTTCTGTCTCTGTTGTTTCTGTTTGTTCCAAACTCCATTCAAGCTTTGCGTGTGTGTGTTTATATGTGTGTTTATGTGTGTGTGTGTGTATGTGTGTGTGTGTGTGTTTATGTGTGTGTGTGTGTGTGTGTATGTGTGTCTGTGTGTGTGTGTGTGTGTGTGTGTGTGTGTGTGTGTGTGTGTGTGTGTGTGTTTATGTGTGTGTGTGTGTGTGTGTGTATGTGTGTCTGTGTGTGTGTGTATGTGTGTGTGTGTGTGTTTATGTGTGTGTGTGTGTGTGTGTGTGTGTGTGTGTGTGTGTGTATGTGTGTATGTGTGTCTGTGTGTGTGTGTGTGTGTGTGTGTGTGTGTGTGTGTGTGTGTGTGTGTCTGTGTGTGTGTGTGTGTGTGTGTGTGTGTGTGTGTGTGTGGGCTTCGCTGCTTTTCTCGCTTCCTTCTCGTAGTTTTTCTTTGAATGTGGAATGTCAAACACCCTCTCCCACCCTCTAACACACACACACACACATGCACACACATGCACACACATGCACACACACACACACACACACACACACACACACACACAGCCTCTCTCTCTCTGAGCTGAGCAGGAGGAGGAAGTGGCCGGCTCTGGAGAGCGTCTTCCTGTGGGGGCTGCTAAACAGGAAACAGTAATCACTTCTTCTTCTTCTTGTTCTTCTTCTTCTTCTCTTTCTTCTTCTTCTTCTTCTTCTCCTCTTTGTGGAAAAAACCCTCATTCTCCTCATTCTTCTTCTCCTCCATCATCATCCCTCGTTCTCCACCAACTCTCAGAAAACTCTAATCTCTTCAAATTCCTTATTTTCACTATGAAGTTCTTATACAGTATATTTACTCTCTGGTTACATCACACACGTCTCTCTCTCTCTCTCTCTCTCTCTCTCTCCTCTGTGTGTCTCTATGTCTCTCGGCCATGATAGAGGCAGGTGTTAAACCCTTTTTTTTTATGTTATCCCCTCTCGTCCAGTCGGCGCTGAGCCAAAGCTGCTCTTGTTCTCTAGATCAGAGGTCGCGGCCGCTGTCGTCCGCCGTCTCACATCACATCTTCATCAACGTGTGTTTTCTACTGTCGTGATAAATCAGAAGCTATAAAAGGGAAACAGGAGCAGCTAAGGATGCTGTTATGAAAGAAGTCGTGAGCAAGAATGTGGTTTTACTGTCCTGAAGTCTGCTTTTTCTCTTCAATTTTTAAAAAACTGTTCAAATGATTTTAATAACCTTCATCAGCTCTGAAAAGCTTTTCTCTAATATATATAAATGCACTTTGTGTGGCGTTTGATGCGAGCTGAGCATTCGATGCCTCTCTGTGCTATTCTGAGTCGACCTTCGACCTTCACACCAGCCTCCACTGAAAAAATCTGCCTGTTTAATGATCATCAGACATATAAACACACCTGCTAGAGGATGAGTTAAGACCTCTTAACACTGTTCACTGTCCTGAACACTAGTTCAACCTGATGTTTTCTTCTTCTTGTGAGTCTCGCTTTCTTGCACTATAAGTTAAGTTTCTCTACTGTTATGACAGGTTTGGTGTGACAGATTAGTGTGTGTGTAAATCTTAAAGTGTGTGTGTGTTTGTTCACTCTTCAGCAGTGATGGAAAACTCCACACAGGAGCAGCGAGAAGGGGGAGGAGCCAACACTGAGTTAAATGAGGAAGAGGCGGAGCTAACAGAGGAGAAGACGCACAATAACCTCAAAGGTACATTTGAGCTTCGCACGCATGAGCTGCAGAGTTTCATTCAACGATGGAGGGAGGGGAGGAAGCACTGTAGTGAGTAATATGTGTCCTCCCCACCAGGAGCGATTAACGGAGTGATGGAGGGAGCAACGGAGGCGGCGAGCGGAGGAGAGAAGCTAAAGAACGGAGACCGAGGAGAAGGAGGAGGAGGAGGAGGAGGAGGAGGAGGAGGAGGAGGAGGCGGAGGCATCATTGGAGCAGAGGGAGGAGGAGACCTGTCCTCCATCAACGCCATGATGTCAGCAGTGATGTCAGCAGCAGGGACCATCAACGGCGGAGGAGGAGGAGGAGAAGGAGGGAGCGGAGTCACCTCCGGCCACTCCTCCGCCGGCCCCTCCCCCAGGTGAATACGTAATGAGGCCGGCGTTTTCACACGCAGTCTGAAATCAACGTTTAGTGACGTTTAGTCTTTAAGATTCATCATTTTGAAAATCAAACTGGAATAAAATGAAATGATGTTGGTGTCTGTTGGTGAAAAAGGTCAAACCTGAATGTTTGAGTGTCCTTGAACGCACCAGCAGGGATCTGACAACATGAATTAAATGTTTGTTGTTGTTTTTTTTGCATTAAAATTGAACAATTCAAGAGCACAAATGATTATTTAGTTTAGTTATTAGTCTCTGTAATAACCACCAGACTCTGTTCATTATCAAACACAAACTCTGCATTTTTAACTGAAACATATTCATGAGCCCGTCGCAGCAAGATTGTTGATATTTGGTCTAAAACAAGTAAACAACGTGTTGAACTTATTATTGATGCTTCACACTAACAGTATAATATCTACTGTATCCACTAGACGTGTAAATAAAGTTCAGTGGTTTTCAACACAGTCTGGTACGACACGTTCTCAGAGTGATGATGTTGTCATGACAACAACACCTAACTCTCTTGCTTCCTCTCTGCTTGTAGCCCCTCCCCCAGCAAAACGCTCACGTCGGCCATGAGAGCCCCGCCCAGCCGCAACGCCCGACGCAACCAGGTACACACACACACGCACACACACACGCACGTGCACACACACACGCACACACACACACACACACACACGTACACGCACACACACACACACATCATTTTTAAAACTATTTTTACACGTATTTATATTTATGTAAGGTATAGGTGTGATCAGTAGGTGGCGCTCTCCACTTCTTCTTCTTCATCTTCTGTTTGATCCAAACAAATGAGACGCATCACTTCCTGTGTCCGTCTGCGTTTACAGCAGCGAACAGAAGAAGCTTCATGAACGGATGAAAGCTCCAGAAATTAATTTAATTTATTCAGTTGAACGTGACAGACGGAGCGCCATGTTTTAGTTTATTAAGAAAGAATCAGTTTTTCTTCATCATCCTCTCTCCTCCTCATCCTCTCTCCTCTCTTCATACTTTTGCCTCATCATTGTGGTACATTTCTCCCCTCTTGTCTCCCATCATGCACTGTTGCATTCCTCTCCGCCTCATCACTTCCTGTGGCTGAATCAGGAAAGGGAAATGTTGCTTCCCTGCGTGTGTGTGTGTGTGTGTGTGTGTGTGTGTGTGTGTGTGTGTGTGTGTGTGTGTGTGTGTAGGGCGGAGTCTCAGGTCTGCAGTGAGTCACACTCAGATGGTTTTGCAGCTTGATGTGATGTGTCTCTGAGGCCACAGTCTGATCTGTAACAGTGTGTGATGTGTTGGTGATGAATCTACAGAGAATTATCAGAGACTCTGCAGCTCCTCTCGGCTTTACGGAGCTTTATAGTGAGTTTCAGCTCATTGTTTATCTGTCCGGCTGCAACTTTACTGTTCTGGTTCACTCTCAGCGTCTCATAGCGTCGTTTTCAGAGACTCAGACTTTACACTACCTCAGCAGCAAACAGACACAGTTAGCTGTAGGCTAGCTGGTGAACATAGTGGAGCATTTAGCAGCTAAAGAGCCAGATATTTCCCTCAGGAGTTGGTAGAGAGTAAAAACAGAGCTAAAAGAGAGTGAATATTGGACTTACATTCACCAGGTGGACAGAAACACGACTCCACATGAATGATAATGTTGCTCCGTAACTGCTGGATGTGGAAATAAGCAACTGTTTGCTAACATGTTAGCCACAACTACTCTATAAGCTGATAATATGACAGAAGTCATGTTTAGAGACTATTCTGCTGAAAACAAGTGGACAAAAAAAAACATCATTTCAAGCAGCTTTAACCAGATTGAAACTACAAAGGATCAAGAATAGAACCCTGAGGAACCCCACAAGTAATTATTGACATTATCAATGTGATGATCATGTTGTAACTGTTTGCTGACAAGTTCAACATATCAACATAAAAGATGATGATGTGTCAGAGTTGAGTTCATAATCAGTTGCATCAATGCAGGCAGTATTCTCTATTTATCAATAAATCCTATAAAAAAGTCTCAGTAATTTCCTAAAACACCAAACAAACAATTTGTAATTTGTTGGGGACTATTTTCAGCGGCGGATGAATCCACGTTTGGTGCAGTAGTGAGTGTTTCTGGCTGCAGGATGGTGTGTGTGTGTGTGTGTGTGTGTGTGTGTGTGTGTGTGTGTTGGATTCAGTCACAATAAACTACATTTACTGTTTTTATTGGAATTTATTTCTACTGAAGAAAACCGTCAGAACATGTTAACGTGTATCTGTGTGTTTTTGTTTTTCCTTCCAGGACACCAAAGATGACGGCTCAACTCACATCTGTCCACTGTGTGACAAGAGCTGTGGGTCACAACACCAGCTGACCATGCACATCAGACAGGTACCTCTATTTATTTCATAGTCTGAAGCTTCATATTAGCTTTTAAATACATTTTACATACAGAAGGAGCTCCTGACTGTTGGTTAAGGTCCTTTTTTTAAGAAACAGATGGTTTCAGGTGAATATGAAGTGTTGGTGTCACGGCCGCTAGCGGTAGCTGACGTGTTTTTGTGTTCTCGGCCGCAGCACAACGCAGACACCGGCGCGACGGATCACTCGTGCAGCATCTGCGGGAAGTGCCTCAGCTCGGCCTCGTCGCTCGACAGACACATGCTGGTGCACAGCGGGGAGAGACCCTACAAGTGCTCCATCTGCGGACAGACCTTCACCACCAACGGCAACATGCACAGGTACACACACACACACACACACACACACACACACACACACACACACACACACACACACGTTAGTCATTAACGCCTTGACTTTCAAACCTCTGACATTCTGGAGATGAGAGACACAGTAAAATAAAATAAACTAGAAAAGCAAATAGTGCTCACTGACTGGCTGCAGATCAGTGTGTACCTACTGAACACACACACACACACACACACACACACACACACACACACACCATGTCACCTCAGGGAGAGGAAGTTAGCGTTTAACCCAATGCCCAGTCAACCATGATGGGAGCACAAACCCCAACTGGTCCTGAGTGTGAGCGTGTGTGTGTGTGTGTGTGTGTGTGTGTGTGTGTGTGTGTGTGTGGGTGATGGGGGTGGATGGTTTAAAGTCATCTTCCCACTTCCTGTGTAACCCCCCTACCACACACACACACACACACACACACACACACACACACACAGAGAACAACGCCCAGTCATTTATCAGTAAAGTCCAGCCTCAAACATGAGATCCAACGGTCCCTGCAGTGTGTGTGTGTGTGTGTGTGTTTATAATTAATGCCCAACCTTCAGTGACCTCTGTTGGGTTTTAATGACCTCACATATAAACAGCAGCAAAGTATCTGCAGGTTTGTGAAGGTGTATAAAGTAGTTGACTCTGGTCTGGTCGGTAACGTCAGTCGTGAGCTGTCGGGTCGGTGAGACGGTGGATCGAGCTGCAGCCGGCGTCATCAGACCTGCAGCTACAGGAACTCAGTGTGGACAAGAAGAAGAGTTCAGAGAAACAGTCGTGCTTGCATGTTAAACATAGTCAGAGTTCCAACACTCCTGCTTCCTGCAAGGCAAAACCACAGCAGCGAGGGCTTTCTGTCCACATGTGTGAAAAACATAAATGTAGTTAATGTCATGAAACGCAGCTTTGTTCATGTGGAGTCGAGATAAAAAGACAGATGTTTGTTGTAGTTCGTCCTCAGACTGTCTCTCAGTCATGTTGATGGTATTCGGAGGTGTGGGCAGGAAGGAATGACTGTGGGCCGACAGACAGACGGACGGACACAGAGATCTCTTAGATGTCACAGCAATTTTCTCAATTATCTTTTCCTCTTATTTGTGTTGAGTTTCAGGGTTTCTGGCAGTGAAACTCTGCCTTCATGCTTACTAACGTCTGTCCAGTCAGTCAGGAAACTAAACGGAAAGTTGACAAATAGGAAACATTTAGAGTAATAATGTGAGGAGGTTTTTTTAATATAAAGAATGAACAATGTCTTCGCTCAGAGCAAACATGTGATGAATCATGTGATCCACTCCTACGAGCCTCCAGAAGAACGTGTGATTCGTGCCGCAGCAGCATCATCACTCATCCCGACGAGCTCCAACCTGCTGCGGCTTTTTAAAGTCGAGCAGAAAAAGTTGGCGGTCCGGTTTGGCGAGTTTCTGTTTTCCTCTGAAACCGCTGAGAGACAAACTGAACGCTCGGCCTCCTGCAGGCTGCTGCCGCCGAGGATCTGGATGCTGATTTCCATCAACGCACCCCTGGAAACGGTTGCGTCATATTCTCAGAATCCTGCCTAGTATTAATAAAAAAAAAAAAAGAGAGCAGAAGAGGAACGGGGCAGAAGAAGCCCTGCAGCTTTTTATATAGACGCTCATTTACAATGCAAACTGTAGCGGAGAGCGAGGGGGAGGAAGGAAAACAGGAAAAGGCAGAAAGAAAAAGTCTTAACTTGAGCTCCACATGTCGAGCGAGCTGCTTTCCTCTCCGCCTGTCTCTGTGTGTGTGTGTGTGTGTGTGTGTGTGTGTGTGTGTGTGTGTGTGTGTGTGTGTGTGTGTGTGTGTGTGTGTGCGCGCGCAAGGCCTGATTTTACATGCTGCTGTAGGAAAATAAAGACGAGGCCTGTTTGGATGGAGAGTGGAAAAGAGAAGCAGAGGGAGGAGGGAGAGAGAGAGAGAGAGAGAGAGAGAGAGAGAGAGAGAGAGAGAGCAGGAATCCATTTTGCAGCGGAGCATCCTTTGAAATGTGAAACGCGAGATTTTCCTACTCGACTGTCTTCAAAAGAGAAAAAGAGAGCGAGAGGGAGGGAGGGAGGGAGGGAGGGAGGGGGGACGAAAAGAAAGAAAGAAAGAGATGAGATGGAAAGAAGGAGGGAAGAGATGTGAACCATCATGTGTCATCGTGTGTGTGATGAATTCTCATCCTGGTTTCGGTAAAAAAAAAAAAAAGTGAAATGTTTAGTTGGCAGTGAAGAAACAATCAGAGAATGAAAGAAGGAAGAAGAAGAAGAAGAAGAAGAAGAAGAAGAAGCATCCCTGAAATATGAAACTAGTTTTTCCGGCTTTTTTTTTTAAGCTGTAAAAGCCCCGAAGGCGTCGAACATGCAGGAAGACGGAAAGAGAGTAAAAGTCAGGACTTTCCTCTGATCAGCAGCTTCTGTCCAAACCTCCGAAATAAGACCAATTCATTCTCAAAGCTTAAAGTCTAATACGTGTTTTATGGGTCTGTAATCATTTCCCAGTAATATATTTATTTAATTTAGTGTTAATTATAGAGAAAATAGAGACGTTTAATTAATAACTTGTCAACATAATAAATAAATTAATATTAACTTTGCTTTAAATTGAACTTTAAGTTTCCTTATAAATGAACATATTTCATTTCAGGAAACTTCTGATGAAGTTACAGACTTGTAAAATAAATCTTTGGTCTGATTTTAGTTTAATTTTCTTCTGTTTTTGTCTGTTTGTTTAAATTTCTCCTGTTGTTTTAGTTTTTAAACAGACAAAATGCAAATCAGTAGAAAAAGTGAATCACAGATGCAGCATCACATGAGTTCGTCCTCTCTGCTCTGTTGTGAGGCCTTTGGGCCCGGTTGCCATGGCGAGGCATCCCGTTTTTAGTTTATTATGGGCTGTCAGCGAGACGCTCTGAATCCTCCTTCTCTCCTTTCTGCTCCTCCTGAGGGTTGAAGTGAAAGTGTTGACTCGGAAGGTACCTGAAGTGACTCAACAGCGCCTCCTGTGGTGATGTAGAGGAGCTGCAGGCACAGAGGAGGAGGAGGAGGAGGAGGAGGAGGAGGAAGAACACTGACTGAAAACCAAACAACACAAATACTGTTTGTGTCAAATACCGATAACAACACTGCTGTCAGTGTAACTGTTACTATTCCTGCTGATAACTGTAAGATTCAACCTTCAGTGGAAGTGATGGAGGATAAAAAGTCTGTGTGAAGGTTACATGAGTCTTCATCAGTGGATATCTGACACATTTACAGTCTCTTTGTGTTTCCCTGTTGAGCTGCAGGTGGAAGTATAGTAACAAAAAGAGAAACTTTGGCACTAAAAAGACTGTAACATTGAAAGATATCTACTTGATTTGACTCATTTGGACGCTGAAGCTTCATATTAGCTTCAGATAAACTTTACATACATTTTGTCCTCCATCACTTCCATTGTAAGGTCATTATGAAGGGATCTTCTGATGGTCAGTATGAACAGGAGGAATGATTACAGCAAGAAAAAACAGCTTTAATGTACATTTGAAGACCGACTGTTGCTTTAAGACACTTGAAAAGTTGTGAACTGGTCCTTTAAGCATAAAAACATGATGAAGTGCAGCAAGTTTAAATATATAAATTGTGTTTTCTGTCAGTTAATACACACTGCTGAGTGTGTGTGTGTGTGTGTGTGTGTCGAGCAGCTGTTGGCACACACACACACAGCAGGATTGTGTGGCCGCTGACTTGGCGTGTTTCCTGCCCTCTGATTGGCCGGTGTCGGGGTCAGAGTACAGTTTGGACCGAGGAGACTTTGCTCTCTTGTTGGCCACCTCCCCCCTCGGTCTCCCTTCACTCACCTGATTGGTTAATAAACAACTTCCTGTCAGCTGGTCCCAGATCTGCTGACTCCGTCACTCTGTCAGGACCTCTTATGGGCGTCCAGCCGGCTGCCTGTCGGGTCCTATTAATAGAAGATAACATCCAAAGCAGCACCTCTCCCGTTTCCTTACATCCTGCTTCTTCTCTCCTCCTTTCTTATTATCCGTCCTTCTTTCTTTCCTCGTCTCCTTTCCTTTCTTGTCTCCTTTGTCTCTCTCCTCTTTTTCTTATCATCTTTCCTCCTTTCCTTTCTTCCTCGCCTCCTCTTGCCTTGTTTCCTATCCTGACATCTCCTTTGTCTCCTCTTTCCTTCCCTTTCTCCTCTCCTCTCCTTGTTTCCTTTCCTCTTTTCCTCCCCTCTCTCCTTTCCTTCCACCTCTTTACTCCTCTGTTCTTTCCTGGTCTCCTCTTTCCTCTCCTCTCCTCCTCTTGCCTCATCTTCTCTCTCCTCCTCTAATGTGTCCTCACTTCCTCTCCTCCTTTCTTACTTCCTTTCCTCCTCTCCTTCCTTTCTCATCTCCTATGTCTCCTCTTCTCTTTCCTCATCCTCTCCTTCTGTTTTGTGTTATCTCCTTTGCCCTCTCCTCCTTTTGCTCATTCTTTTTTTTCCTCATCGTCCTCACTCCCTCTCCTCTTTCCTTGCTTCCTTTCCTCCTCTCCTTTCATTTTCTTCCTTGTTTCCTTTTCTCTTTTCCTCCCATCCCTACTTTGCTTTCCTTGTCTCCTCTCATTCCCTCCTCCTCCTCCTCCTCCTCCTCCTCCTCCTCCTCTTCTCCTCTTTGAACTTGTGTAAACCGACACCATCGCTGCCGCCACATGCTAGCTAGCTGGATGACCTTTATACACACACACACACACACACACACACACACACACACACACACACACACTGAAATAGCGAAACACATGATAACAGCCTGCACACTTTCTCACGCTTCTAGTAACACCTCAACTGTAACACACAATCTCACAAACACCCATTCGTCATGTTTACAAGTATCACACACACACACACACACACACACACACACACACACACACACACACACACACACACATACAGGTCTTTAAATCAAGCGACACCATCTGACCTTTGTGAGGAGGCAGCAGAAGGAGAACCTGACCTGCTGGAAGAGAGGAAACTCTTCATCAGTCAGGTGTTTCAGGATCAACGTGTCTCATCTCTCAGCTGTTTTTATTCAAGTTGAAGCTTTTAAAAAAAACAGCTGCAAGATAAATATGTGACATCATATATGATGCATAAAGCATAAAGGAGAAAACAGTAAAGGTAAAACAGGAGGAAAGACAACAAAAACAACTTTTTTAAAAATGCAACAATCTACTTTGATATCAGACGAGAGGGAGATGACTTCCTGTTGTGACCTCGGGGCTTCCTCTTCTCTCCAGCAGCCATATAAGGCTATCAGCCTGCTGTATGTGTAATTATGTGATAATTATACATACTTACTGGTCATTACAGGCTGTGTGTGTGTGTGTGTGTGTGTGTGTCCGTACTGTGACCCTCCACACTCCCAACTCACTAACTGGGAATCTGCTTGAGTAGAAGTTCAAAAAAAAAAAGCTTCAAATCACAGAAATGAAACTCACCTTTGACCTTTTTCCTTCTTCTTCTGTGACTCTCAGACACATGAAGATCCATGAGAAGGACCCGGCCAGCGGTCTGCTCCCCGTCAGCCCCCCCTCCCCCACCAAACGCCGCCGTCCGTCCGTCAAGAGGAGGCAAGGCCTGGAGGAGGAGAACGGAGAGGAGCCGCCCAGCAAGAAGGTAGAAACGTCAACCATGAGATGACCAGTCTGTTTATACTCACATCCAGGTCTCAGCTTCTGGATGTCTGTCAGACTGTTGGTTGGACTAATTTCTGACATTTTATCAACAAAACCAACGTCTAGACGTATGTTATATATGTTGTTGAGTTGTGTACTTACGTTATCCCAAATGTCTCCAACAGAAATCTGTAATTAATCAAAGTAACGGACCGTTTCATTTGGTCGCCTGTCGATGGCGTCATACCTCCTCTACCAAAGAGTAAACACGCACCAGATGCATACGGCGGCGCTGTGTTTGTCCGCTACAATGGCGTCTACCAAAGAGTAACTTACACACATACAAGATAATACATCGGCGTTGTGGTTGTTCCACACAAACTGTTATAAATGGACTTTTATTCAGTTTTAAGACACATTTTCATGATAAATTTAGGTGGTTTTTAACTATATCTTTTAGCAGCAGCTCGGCTAACAGCCCCTCCAGGAAGTCCGGTGGTGAGTGAGTGAGTGAGGTTGTTGTGTTAATGTGTGTGTGTGTGTGTGTGTGTCTGTGTGTGTGCAGGTGGTGGAGGACGTGGCGTCGGAGGAGTCGGCGGCGGCGATTCGCGGAGCGGAGGAGGAGCTGCTGCCGTGTCCGATCTGCTTCAAGACCTGCAGCTCCAGACTGGAGCTGGACGCACACATGGACACACACCCCGACACTGCACTGAGGTACACACACACACACACACACACACACACACACACACACACACACGCACACACACACTACTCAGACTCCCAAGATCCTCTGCTTCCTACCCATAAATCCCTGCAGCGTTGCCTCCCAACAAGTTGATCATATTTTAGTGGTAATAAAGACATGCAAGACAAGTTTTCATGTTCTTGTTCCTAAACAAAGACATTTATCATAAAGTTTGAAACCACATCGACTGTATAGTTTTATTAAAGTAAATCTAGTGAGGAAGAAAAACATCAACAGCTGGACAGAAAATGTGTTTATTTTCAGATTTAAGTGCCTTCAGGTGGAGAGAAAGTTTGCAAACAGCTGAGCGCCGCTGGAGGTTTAAAATGTATTAAAGTTTAGATAAACCTCGACCCTCCTGTGATAATTAACTGTCAAACAGAGAGCGAGGGAGGAGAGGAAGAAGAGGAAGGAGGCAGAGGAGGAGTAAGGGATGGATGGATAACGAGAGGAGAGAGAGAGAGAGAGGAGAGGCTAATAAGTCACCAGTGGGTGAGAGAGGTAGAGAAACACAGAGAGAGAGAGAGAGAGGACAACTTAATAAGTCACAGAGAGGAGGAGGAGGAGGGTTCAGGACGTGCTCGGCCGGGGCCCGTTGCCATGACGACACCCCCACCCCTCCTTTTTAAAAAAAAAAAAAAAAAAAGAGAGAGAGGAGGAAAAAAAAAAGACAGTCTGTCACCATAGCAACACAACTCCTAACGAACCCACACACACACAGTTCAAAGTGTTTTCCTCCGAAAGTTGTGTGGAACGAAGGATGAAAGATGAGAAACGAATGAGAGGAGGATGAGAAAGAAAGAAGGAACTTAGGACAAAAAGAGACGAAGGAGGGAAGGAAACCAAAGAAAGATGGAAGGATGTATGGAGGAGGTGGAGAAGGAAAAAGAGAGAGAAAGATGGCAGCAGGCGGCGCTGAGCTCGTTATGGAGGAAGGCAGGAATATTTAGCTGTAAATCCTCGTTAATCAGCCTGTAAGAGGATCGACTGAACTGTAGGGAGGAGAGGAGGGATGGAGGGATGGAGGGACGGAGGGACGGAGGGACGGCTGCTCTAACAGTCCGTCAGCTGCGTTTATATGACTTTTTTTTGCGGCTGATTCGGCAGTTTGACAGCTGTGTTTGCAGATGGAGAGAATCAAGGAAATTCAATCAGCAGACTCCCACGATGTTCCCGACCTGCAGGAAGAAGTCAGTTTCAATAAAGATAAAAATACAGTCATTCAGCCGTTCAATGAAAATAAAGAGCTGAAGCACAACTCACTAAACGCATATGAAACCTAAAGGACTGTTGTATAGATTGTTTAAATAACATCCACACAACAGACTTCAGGACGGATCTGAAGAAGCATTCAGATCCTTTACTGAAGTAAAAAATACTCTATTACAAGTAAAAGTACATATTATCAGGAAAATGTACTCAGGTAGCAATAAAAAAGATGATATTTCTGCTTCTGCTGCATCAATTTTGATTCTTTTTTTGTTTTTATTCTCCATAATGACAATAACACTTTTTTTCTGACATTTTATAGACTTGGCAATCAGCTGATCAAAACAATACATTAAGAGATGAATCAATATGTTAAAAACAAAAGGTGGTAAATGGATGGGATTGTTTGGCGTTAATATGTTTTAATATGTCTTACTTGATGTCTAATTGGATGCTGGCTGGCTCCAACATCAGATACTGACACACACACTCACTCGGAGGGTAATTCTCTGGACCTGAGCCGACCTCTGTGGGATTATCCTGCACACACACACACACACACACACACACACACACACACACACACACACACACACACACACACACACACACACACACACATTCACCAGAGTGTGAACCCTGGAGACAAGAGAGGAGATGCAGAACAAAGAAAGAAAAAGCAGTTCAGTTCAGAGGGTGTGAATGAATGTTGTCTCCTTCCTGCTGTAGACAGCGATCGGTGGGTTCTGCAGCTACGAAGCTCGTCCACTCCCTTGTAATGTGATTGGTTAATCCATCCTTCCATTTTCACATTAACTGATTAATTATATTACTAGAAATTATTGTTATATACAGCTCTGAAAGGAGAAAAGTTTGGTTAGTTTGTTTAGAAACGGCTCCATGTTTTCAGTCTCTGGAGAGCAGTTCTGTGTACGGCTGTAAGACGCTACTGAGCATGTGCAGGATGACGGCTCTTTTAACAGTAAACAATATGTCTTTTTTTCACACTTGTGTTATTGATCAGACGCTGACCCAGACATTGTAAATTTCTGAAAGACGTTTAACTTACAAAGTCAAGACTTTTTGATTGGTAGCACAACACAGAACTACTCTCCAGAGACTGAAAACATGATGTTGTTATTAGTCTAATGTGACCAAACTCATCTGCTTTCAGTACATGAAACATGTCACCCAGTCCAGCCGCGTGTTTAGTTTTTGGACAATAAAACAACAAAAATCGGCAGACTGATTCTTTAAATGAAATGTGGTGAACACTGCAGAATCCCTGAGAGAGGAAGAGGAGGAGGAGGAGTGATGGAGAGCTCAACAAGTGTTGGTCCACATTTGGTCCAAAGTGGTCGTCATGGCTGTCAGTCATGCAGTTTAGCCGACAGGGACGGACTTGATCTCAACACGTCTCCATGATATATGATGAATACATGTATCATTTACTTGCTGAGTTGGGTTGATTGAAGGTCCAGGGTTTAGTTAGTTTGCAGCAGGGTGAATGAGTGAGAGCGCAGAGCCTTACACAAGTAGCAAAATAAAGACATTATAGTTCGACACGTGTCAAACCTGCAGAAACTAAAGCAAAAACAAACTTAATCTTTTAGTGCATAACTTCCTTGCTAGTAGTGGAAAAACAGTTTCCTCTCAGCGTCCTCATGTCAAACACCTCTGTGTGTGTGTGTGTGTGTGTGTGTGTGTGTGTGTGTGTGTGTGTGTGTGTGTGTGTGTGTGTGTGTGTGTGTGTGATTGTGTGTGTGTGTGTGTGTGTGTGTGTGTGTGTGTGTGTGATGACGGACGTGCAGTGATTGTGTCATTTAAACTCAAACTGTGATGCCTGAAAGTTCTTTAACAAATCAAACAAAAACGGCTTCTACAGTGTGTGTCCCCTCTCCTGCCCCACAAAAACCCTCTGACAAGGTGTCTGAGGGGATTACACACACACACACACACACACACACACACACACACACACACACACACACACACACACACACACACACACACAGGATGTGATAAGGAGTGTGTGACTGTGGCAGACATTGAGCAGCTGTCCTCTCAGCGCTTAACAAGTGCAGGACCAGCACTGCCACCAGGGGTTATCACACACACACACACACACACACACACACACACACACACACACGTTTGTACATATCTCTATACATGCGTGTACTGTACATAGTTTTACAGCATGTTAATGAAATGTCACTGTAGCATCAGCATGCAGCTGTAACATGAAGGAAAAAAATCTAATCTAGTAACATTTTTACGTATTTCCATGTGATGCTACTTTCTACATTTCAGAGGGAAATATTGTACTTTCTACTCCACTACATTTATTTGACAGCTTTAGTTACTTTTCAGATGAAGATTTGACACAATGGATAATATAACAAGCTTTTAAAATACAACACATTGTTAAAGATGAAACCAGTGGTTTCCAACCTTTTTGTCTTTTGACGTCTTACAAAAAGCAGTGTGTAGTCGGGGTCACATTTCACATGTCTATGAGTTGTTAACAGCTCCACCAAATAGTGATTTTTCCCTCTAAACTTCTCACATGCTTTCATTTCAATAAATGTTCAAATGATCCAATATTTCAGCAAAAATCAAAGATTAGAGAAAAAGTCCAAAAACTGAAAACAGATTTGTGTATCAGAACTTTCACCACTGCTTCATATTAAAAGATCAGAATCAGGACTGTTTCAACAAAAATATCACTTAAAATATCACTTAAAACAGTTTGCACTAAACTCAAACCCTGAAACTTAAGTGTGAACCTTCAGACAGCTCTCTCATCTGTCTGTCAAACACAAGAACACACTCATAGAGAAATGTCACCATCTAGTGGCGTCATTGAAAACTGCAACTTTTTGCCTACAGGTTGGTGTTAAACATCTGACTGATCAGAAGACAGAACAAATGTAAACACAGTTTGTAGCTGTGTATATGAATATTACAGATTAATGTATCATGAAAGTAAACATTTATAATAATTAAAAGGTTCTGTTTTGTCCCACATGGTAAAGTCGTCTCGCAGCATCAAAACAGTCTTCAGGTAGTAAAGAGATAAAAACAGATAATCAATAAACTCATCAGATCATGTCTTTATTGATCTGTACACTTGTTTACAGGCAGCTGTATAAAATATGATAGTGAATCATTACAGCAGAGCTGATTTTAACACTTCAAAATGATCATTAATGGATTTTTAGTGGGATTGTAGTTTGATGATACACATTGTTATATGTGTAATAAGAGTTTTTTCAGAATCTTTACCTATATTTGTTTTCTGTAATTTTGTGAATATTTGGTAAACTTGTATATGTACATTAGTAAAATACTCAGTTTATAAAAACGTGTTTCAGTCGCTGTTATTCTTCTCTGATCGTTGTTTGTTCGCTTTAGATATTAAAATGTTCATGTAAATTCTTTCTCTGTGTGTTTTTCAGGTGTGATTTCTGCTGCCTTTCTTTCCGAACCCACCGTGGCTTGTTGCGCCACAACGCAGGTGTTCATAAGCTCCTCCCCCAGGACCCCAGCGGGCGGCCCTTCATCCAGAACAACCCCTCCATCCCCACCGGCTTCAACGACCTGGCCTTCATCGACTTCTCCTGCAAAAAGTTTGCTCACATTGCACAGGTATCCGACATGGTTTAAACCTCGGAAACCATCTTCACTTCACCTTCCTCGTTCCGTTTTTTTAGACTCATCTTTTGTTTCTCTTGGTTCAGGTCTGGTGTGAAACAAACCTTCGTCGCTGCATCAGTAAGTTCCATCGGTTTGTCTGCGACTGCTGTGACAAGGCGTTCCCGCTTCGCTCTGCCCTGGACCTCCATAAAACCACCGCCCACCATGACAAACCCGCCGCCGCCGCCGACACGGAGGAAACGGAGGATGCAGCGGAGGACGTTCCGCATTCTGAGCAGGCCGGCTTCCTGGAGGTGCTGGGTCTGCAGCACGTCTCTAAGGTAGGCGATGGAATCAAAACTGTATTTTTCATTCAATCCACCAATTTCAGGGAGAAAACTCTCATCTAATGTCAGATTACATGTCAGTTCAAAGAAAACCAAACAGTTAGACAGACAAAGGTTGAGGTACGAAGTCACGGAGAGGATCAGAATATACTTTATTTGTCCCCATAAAACAAATATAAAACATTAGAGCAGCAGCATAAAACAGCTGTAAATACAAACCAGGCAGCACATCAGTCGAACTCCAAACCCACATGTTCATATACTGCAAAATAAGCTGTTGAAGATTGAATGTAACTATTTGATTGTATGATGTCATATGTAGCATCGACTGAGCAAAGATGTGAAAAATGAGCGAGTTAGAAATATAGTCTTTATTTTTTCTGATGATATTATAATAATAATAATAGTAATGTTTGGCACTAGTTGTCATGTCTGTACAGTAAAGTTCTCTGTAACTGTGAACGGTAATTCATCTCATAGTTGTCGAGTCAGAGGATCACCAAAGTCAGAAGGATTCATCCTCTGGGGAACATGAATGTCAACAGCTGTTGAGATATTTACTATCATCACCACTAGTGTGGCTAAAACTGGCAGCAGTTGCAGTAATGTAAACACCTGGAGCCGTCTGTTGATTAAAGTTTTCTTACCTTCTCAGGTGAAGTCTGGTCCCACAGAAGATGAGATCCATCAGGCCCACCTGGACAGCATCAAGGTGATCCACGTGGAGCCACCGTGCTCCAGCCTGCCCCAGGAGCCGGCGTCAGCCTACCTGTCCGGGGGCCTGGGGCTGACTCTGGGGCTGGGTGTGGGGGGGCTGGCGGCCCTCAGCATCCCGCTGCTGGAGGCCTCAGACTCAGCCTCCGCCCTGCAGGGCCTCTCTCAGAGAGAAGCCCTCAGCCTGCTCTCACTGCAGCCCTTCCAGGCCGGCTTCCTCCTGCAGCCTGACGGGAGCGCCGCGACGGCCGGCGCTGGTTCATCAGGCGTCAAACCCAGCGAGGCAGGTGGAGGCGGGATCATGGAGCTGGCAGACATCCAGCAGATCCTCAAAGTGGCAACCGCAGCGCCCAATCAGATGGGACTGACCCTCCCCCCTCTGGCCAAAGCTCCAGGATTTCCTGGTGGTCAAGGTGGGTTTTGGCTTTCAATCCATAAATCAATCAATTAAAACTCAAACAGACGCTGTGAAGCATCAATGACGGTGTTTGTTCTTCCTCCAGGTCAAGTCCAGAGTCAGAAGGCGATGCCTCCATTGAAGCCCAAACCTCCCATCACCCCTCGCTCCAGCCTCACTGCAACGACTCCTCCCCCCCTCCAGAGTTCCCAGCAGGCCTCACTGGGCTGCATCAGCCCCAGCCTGCCGCCTCCCACCCCCACCCTCTTCAAAACACCCTCCTCATCCTCCTCATCCTCTTCTGCGGCTGGGAATGGAGGGCAGATGGACGCCGAGTGTATGGGCGACGCTCACACGCCTTTGTCTGATTCGCCACCAGCAGCCACCACAGCCGTACATGAGGAGGCGGGGCTTAGCGGGAGAAAACCAGGAACCAAAGGGGGAAACGTGGGGAACAACGCTGGCTCAGCTAAAGGCTCGTTCCCGTGCCGTTTCTGCGACCAGGTGTTCGCCTTCTCGGGTGTCCTGCAGGCTCACATGCGCTTCCACCTCGGCATCATGCCGCACCAGTGCAACATCTGCGACTATGTGGCGCCAGACAAGGCCACGCTAATCCGACACCTGCGGACACATAGCGGCGAGCGGCCGTACGTCTGCCGCGTCTGCCACTACCCCTTCACAGTCAAGGCCAACTGCGAGCGCCACCTCAGGAAGAAACACGCAAAGACCTCGAGGAAGGACATCGAGAAAAACATCAAGTACGTCACCTCCACCACCACAGCAAACATCGCCGCGGCGATCACTGCTGCCACGACAACCACCCAGGACACAGAGACGGGCTGCACAGGAGCTGAGACCACATGCCGGTTCTGCGGCGAGGACCTGAAGACCTACCGGGCCCTGCAGATCCACCTGCGCACACACAACGGCTGCCAGAGAAAGCCGTTTGAGTGCCGGCGCTGTGGCGCTGCCTTCCTAGCCAAACGCAACTGCATCCACCACCTGCTGAAGCAGCACCCCGAGGTGCAGGAGAGGGAGATCGAGGACCATATCACCACACTCCTGCCAGCCGCCGCCGCCGCCGTCGCTACTGCCGCCTCTGCCCGCTCTGCTCCGGTGAATCAGATGGCACTGAACGGGATCAGACAGCTTCCGCTGCAGGCGGTGAAGGTGGAGGAGTTGGCTAACGTGGTTTATCCTGCAGAACTGGACCAGCCGCTGGACTTTTCGGCCAAGAGTCGTGTAGACGTCAGCCAGGCGGGGTCTCCTGGGGTCAAACTGGAGAGCGTCTCCCCCAGCTTTGACTGCTCCGTCATGGACCAGCCCATCGATCTGTCCATCCCCAGCAAGAGGCAGAGGAGGGAGGCAGCGAGCGCCGGAGAGAAGAGGGAGATTAAGACGGAGCAGAGCGGCAGTAGCATCGAGCAGCACGCTCTGGCTCTGTCCAAGGAGGAGAAGTCTGCTAGCGCCCTGCCTCCTCTACACCCTCATCCCCAGCTTGGCTGCTACCAGCTCCCCCCCGGATCCACCCCTCCCCCCTCCTGCCTCCCCAACCTCAACAACTCTGGGCGACCTCAGCGCCTCAAACCCCTCCTCCCCAAACCGACCACCTCCACCTCCTCCTCCTCACCCTCCACCGCCCTCAAGGAGCTCCCTCCTCTGGCCTCCATCGCTCAGATCATCCACTCCGTCTCCGGAGCTCCAGACCTGTTGAAGAGGGAGGCCGCCTCACTGGACAGCAAACCCCAGGCGGCTGTGGCTTCCTCTCAGGCTGATTTGGCCACCGACGGCCCCGGACCCTCCACTGGTCTGGAGACGCAGAACGACGAAACGTCTGAGGGAACATCAAGGTATGTGAGCTTCATCCAAAACACGTTGACTGTCTCTGCACTGTCACCGACCCAAATAAAGACAAAAGAGTATGAAAGGAAACTGCTGCTGCATTCGGACTGTAGCAGCTGTTGCTTCATCTAATTTTGGTCTTTTTAAAGTTTTGATCTTTTTAAAAAGAAAGAAAAACTTGTTTTCCTCATTTTAAGCTCAAACTGATCTAGTTTTTGTAGCAATAATATCTTTGTGTTGAAACCGATGTTGTAAGGATCAGTTATACAATAGATATGTAGTCATACAATGTTTTGATTGGCTGGCAGAATACACATGAACAAACTGGTAAAACCACATTTTAAAACTGTTTACCAGACTTTTGTTCTGTTATTTAGATGAAAGCCTCCAAATGTAGTTTTCTTTTTTTGGTTTGCAGCATTCGTCGCTGTCACCACGTTGTCAGTATTGATTTTACCACAAGATGGCGCCAAAGAATAATACATTTCACTCTTGACTTCAGGTCATTAAACGTTATTGTGCTTCTCTCCTCTTCTGTGTCTGACAGGAAGCGGACCAGAAAGAAAACCGCTGCCCTGGCAGTGAAGGAGAAGGCTGCTGCGAGCGGCGGCGGCGGCATCGACCTGGAGTCCAGCGGGGAGTTCGCCAGCGTGGAGAAGATGTTAGCCACCACTGACGCCAACAAGTTCAGCACCTACCTGCAGACCGGAGCCGCAGACCTGGGAGGAAAGAGAGGTAACGGGGAGGGACAGTTTGTTTTGATTAAACGACTGCTGAGGAACAGATTGAACTCATGGTAGACGATCTGTCCTGCGAACAGATGACAGATCAGCAGCAGGAGGAGGAGGAGGAGGAGGAGGAGGAGGGGAGGAGAAGGAGGGAGGAGCGAGAGAGGAGGGGAAACCATCGCTGGTTCCTCAGTCCAAAGGGAAGAAGAACGCCTACTCCAACTCTGTCCAGAAGATGACCTGCCCCTTCTGCCCCCGAGTGTTCCCCTGGGCCAGCTCGCTGCAGAGACACATGCTGACACACACCGGTAACACACACACACACACACACACACATGTACACACACATACATACACATACATACACACACATACACAGGGTATCTGCAGGCTTTAACGTCTTAAAACGTATTGAATTCTGTTTCCTAAAAAAAAAAAAAGATCTTAGAAGGTATTAACAAGTCTTAAATTTAAAGGACAGAACAGTGAAAGAGGTTTTCCTCGCTGTAATCATTCCTCCTGTTCATACTGGTGATTAAAAGATCCTTCAAATGTCATTTAAAAGTCTCTGTGAAGCTTCTATTCAGCTTCATCAGTCTGAGTTAGTCATATCAAGTGGATATCTGACACATTTACAGTCTTTTTAGCATCAAATTCCCTCTTTGTGTTTCCTCGGACAGTGTTTCCCTGTTGAGCTGCAGGTGGAAGTATAGTAACAAAAAGAAGGACTTTGGCACTAAAAAGACTGTAACGTTGAAAGATATCTACTTGATTTGACTCATTTAGACGCTGAAGCTTCATATTAGCTTCATCTAAGCTTCATTAAGGTCATTATGAAGGGATCTTCTACTGGTCAGTATGAACAGGAGGAATGATTACAGCAAGAAAAACAGCTTTAATGTTCATTTTATGCTCCTGACTGTTGGTTTAAGACCCGTCAGTTCAGCAGAAACTTCAGCTGCAACTCTTTTCATAATCAATTAATCCACCAATTATTTTCATGAGTAATTGATTACACATTATGTCTATAAAACATCAGAAAACCCCCTCAAAGGCCAGAATAATATGTCATTTATACTTTAAAATATTACTTATAATGATCAATGATCAACTTATCGATTAAGATTCTTCGGCTGGTGAAACAACCTGCAGAAACCCGACAACACAAAGGAGACCAGTGTTGTTCTGAATCCTCTCTCTCTCTCTCTCTCTCTCTCTCTCTCTCTCTCTCTCTCTCTCTCTCTCTCTCTCTCTCTCTCTCTCTCTCTCTGAGTGCATGCTGGGAGTGAGCGTGGTGAGTGCGGTGGTGAGTTTGCGTTGTGAGTGACTGAGTTTTTCTATCTTTTTATGTGTATTTTCTTGTGTATGTAAAGTCACTGTGAATCGTGTTGTTTTGTGAGTCTTTCACTGTGTCTGGGTGAGGTTTGGGTGGGGTTTGGGTGGTGTAGGTGGCGTCAGCTGCCAGCTTTGCTGGTCAGCATGACAGCAGGTGGAGGCTCCGGCTTGGAGAAGCTAACTCGCCGGCACGCCATTAAGTTGGCTCCGGCGGTTAGATGCAGTGTGGAGGAGTGTAGTCTGGCTGTTGGGGAGGTTGTTGGGTATGGCAGCATTAAATCTGCCTCCCGGATGAACAACTCTGTGGTTGTATTTCTGGACAGCGTGGACAAAGTAAACCGTGTGGTTGAGAGCGGCGTGGTTATTCAGGACACCTTCACTCCGGTGTTTTCGTTGGTGAACCCCGCTAAAAAAGTCATCATTTCAAATGTTCCACCTTTCATCAGAAATGAAGTGCTGGCGAAAGAGTTGTCCAGGCACGGGCAACTCGTATCGCCCATAAAACTGATTCCTCTGGGCTGTAAATCCCCTCAGTTAAAACATGTCATGTCTTTCCGCAGACAAGTTTTCATGATTCTTAACAGAAATGAGGAAGACTTACACCTGACTTTCAAGTTCAAGGTAGATGACTTTGATTACACTTTACACGTAACAACTGATAATATGAAGTGCTTTGGTTGTGGTATGGAGGGGCACCTCGTTCGCTCATGCCCAGAGAGGGGAGGGGCGGCCGGTCCGGCACCTGGCGCGGAGCCGCCGGGGCCGCCGGTGCAGCCGGGTCCGGCTCCTGCTGCGGAGCCGCCTGGGTCGCCGGTCCGTGCTGCGTCGAGCGGGGCAGCGTCTCAAGATGAAAACATACAAGGTGATACAAACATAAAGGAGACAGCTGACGGGGGGTCACCTGATTCACAAACAGATTTGGAAGCTGAGACAGGTGTCAAACAGGTGAATGACAGCAGGAATCGGGAGGAGGAAACTGTCAGGAAGGAAATGAGCAGGATGGGACAGACTGCTGCCAGGGTGGCAGAGTCTGTGCTAGAGGAGGAGGAGGAAGAGTGCATGGATGAGGATGTGGTGAAATCATCAGTGAAACGGAAGAACACAGAAACCAAACAAGTTGAAGGCAGAATAAAAAAGGTGTCAAAGTCAGTGACAGAGTGTCCATCCTCTCAACCAGAGGAAAGGTTCCACTCTGACTGTGAAAATGAGACCTCTGAGAACTTAGAGAGTGGATATTCTTTCATTAGAGTACAAAAGTTCTTACAGGACACAAAGGGGCTGAGACAAGTCAAGGTGGACAACTATTTTCCAGACTTGCAACTTTTTCTGGACTCAGTAAAAGGTTACATGAAAAACACAGAAGAGTTTGGGCAGCCTGTTTTCTCTGATCAAGAGATCTACAGACTGAAAAAAATAGTTCTGAGGGTGAAAACTCAAATACGCACTGATGAATAATATGTTTGTAAGTTTTCTATTTTGTGTGCTTTTATCCCACGTTTGGCCCATTTTGCACATGTGCACTTTAAATATTGGCACTTTAAATCTGAATGGAGCGAGGGATATCACCAAGAGAGCCTCTCTGTTTAGTCTGATTGGTATGAAACATTTGAATGTTACTTTTGTTCAGGAAACTCACAGTACTGAAGAAATTGCTGCTGAATGGAGGAGAGAGTGGGCGGGGGAGGTTTTTCTCAGTCATAAGAGCAGCATGAGTGGTGGGGTTGGAATTTTATTTAACCAAAATTTTAATCCCATTAACATTGATGTTGAGGAAGTTGTGGCAGGAAGAATTTTAAAAGTAAGAGCTGATTTTGGAAAAGTTAAAATGGTATTTATCAACCTTTACGCACCAACTGTAGGGTCTGAAAGACTGGACTTTTATGACATTTTAAGTGATGTAATTAAAAAATGTCATTCTGATGAGTTTCTGTTCCTTGGAGGGGATTTTAACTGTACGGAAAACCCAAAAATGGACAGGAACCATCCAGAGCCACACGTGGCTTCTAAAAATTGCATTTTAAAGTTAAGTGAAGCTCATGAGCTGAGTGACGTGTGGAGAGTTTTTCATAAAAGCCACCGTCAGTACACCTGGGTCCACACTAAGGACAACCTTTTGTCCATGGCCAGGCTCGATAGGTTTTATTGCTTTAAACATCACTTAAATGTTTTTAGAAGTTCTTTTATAAGTCCAGTTGGTTTTTCCGACCACTCTTTGGTTCAGTGTTCTGTTTTTATCAAGCAGATACAATCTGGCAGTGCTTATTGGCATTTTAACACATCGCTTTTATCAGATGGAAATTTTAAAGATGTTTTTAATTTCTTTTGGAAAAATTTTAGAGAAACAAAATCCCTCTACAGCTCCTTGCAACAATGGTGGGATATTGGGAAAAGTCAGATCCAGAAACTATGTCTACAGTACACTTTCAATGTCTCCAAAAACATGGCCAGGTCTATAAGAGCTCTGGAGAGAGAAGTGGTGGAGTTGCAGGCTTTTGCAGACTCCACAGGAGAAAGAGGACACATTGAGAACCTCAAGACTAAAAGGTCTGTCTTGGCTGACTTGCTGGGTACCTCTGCAAGGGGCGCTGTGGTGCGCAGTAGGTTTCAAAATGTGGCTTTGATGGACGCTCCCTCTCACTTTTTCTTTGGGTTGGAGCGGAAAAATGGGCAGAGGAGGCAGATGATGTCACTACGCTCACATACTGGGCAGCTGCTGCAGGAGTCGGCTGACATTCGCAGGTTTGCAGCGAGTTTTTATGGTGACTTGTTCAGGTCGGAGTACACCGAAAATCCGGAGGCGTCTCATTTCTTCTATGCAGATCTGCCAAAGGTCTCGGAGGACGCCAACGCAGAGCTGGGGAATGAGATATCTTCTGAAGAACTGTATGCTGCACTGCAGGGTTTGCGGGGTGGAACATCCCCGGGCATTGATGGTCTGCCTGCCGACTTCTATAAGACTTTCTGGTCGGTGCTTGGTGGGGACCTCCTGATGGTCCTCAATGACAGTGTGAAGAAGGGCCGGTTGCCTCAAAGTTGCAGAAGAGCAGTCCTGACTCTCCTCCCTAAAAAAGGAGAGTTACAGGATATTAAAAACTGGCGTCCTGTTTCTCTCCTCTGCACCGACTATAAGCTTCTGTCCAAGGTTCTGGCCAACAGGATGAGGAAGGTGATGGAGCAGGTCATTCATGTGGATCAGACCTACTGTGTACCTGGCAGGTTGGTAACAGACAACATAGCATTAATTAGAGATGTTGTGGACCTCTCCAGTTCTTTGGGGTTAGATCTTGGGCTGATATCCATAGATCAACAAAAGGCTTTTGACCGGGTTGAACATATGTACCTGTGGCAAACACTCAGAGCTTTTGGTTTCAATCCAGGTCTGATAGCCCAGATCCAGGCTTTGTATGGAGACATTGAAAGTGTACTTAAAATAAATGGTGGTTTAAGTGCTCCTTTTAAGGTGGGGAGGGGGGTTAGACAAGGTTGCCCCCTCTCAGGCATGTTGTACTCATTGGCCTTAGAGCCTTTTTTACACAAACTAAGAACACGACTCTCTGGTTTTAATCTCCCTGGTTCCAACTCTGTTGTTAAGCTTTCTGCCTATGCTGATGATGTCATAGTGCTGGTCCAAAAACAGAGTGACATTGACTCTTTAGCTGACAGTGTGGAAAACTTTGGTCTGATCTCTTCTTCAAAAGTTAATTGGGAAAAAAGTGAAGCTCTGATGGTAGGTGATGGTTTAAAGCAGCTCAGCTTACCTGGGAGGCTCACCTGGAAAAAAGGAGGCATCAAATACCTCGGGGTATACCTCGGAGATCCCACCACTGTCTCTAAGAACTGGGAAAATGTTTTAGAGAAAGCTGAAGGCAAACTGAAAAAATGGAAGTGGATTTTACCAAAGTTGTCTTTTAGAGGTCGTGTTCTGGTTATTAATAATTTGATTGCTTCTATGTTGTGGCACCGTTTGTACTCTGTTGATCCTCCAGCTAACCTTCTGTCAAACATCCAGAGGGTGATCGTGAACTTTTTCTGGGATCATCTCCACTGGATCCCACAGAGTGTATTGTTCTTAGCTAAAGACGACGGAGGACAAGGACTGATTCACCTGGCCAGTAGGGGTGCTGTTTTCCGCCTCCAGCACATTCAGAGACTGCTGACCGGCCCTGCTGATCTGGTGTGGAGGCCCGTGGCTCGGGCGATCCTGGGCCAAGGTGGAGGTCAAGGACTGACTGAGAATTTGTTTTTAATGGATCTACAGAACCGCAGACTGAGTGGGCTTTCTGATTTTTATCAGGGGCTGTTCAAGGTGTGGGGCATGTTTAAGAAGCACAGGCCGCTGAGTGAAAGCTCATTGTACTGGATTTTAAAGGAACCTGTCGTCTATGGACTACGTTTTAAAACACTCTGTGGACTGGGAACCTCAATGATGGAGAGGTTTGTCTCCTCCGGAGTCGTCACACTGGGTCAGCTGGTGAGACTGTGTGGACCTAAGCTAGAGATGGTTTCTGCTCTGGCTTCTCAGCTAGGAGTATTTTCAGAGAGACTACTAGCCAACCAGCTCAGAGTGTGGAGAGACCAGCTCTCACAGACTGAACAGAACCTCCTGGTCTCATACTGCCAGGGCTCTGTTCTACCCACCGACTCTGATCCTTTTCCAGCAATCACACTGATTCCTGATTTTAAAGACTGTTCTGGTGTTTTGTTGAACTGTGCTGTACCTGGAGGTGCAAACTTGAATGTTCTAACTGGAAAAATGATGTACCAGCTGTTGGTAAAGATGGTGAACAAAGCCAAGTTGGGGGGGCGTACTGACACACCATGGAGGTCTCACCTGGGTCTGAGTGCTGAGGTGAGGCCTCAATGGAGAGCACTTTATAAAACCCCGTTAACCAGGAAAGTGGGAGACTTACAGTGGAGGGTTTTACATGGCGTCCTGCCTGTAAATGCTTTTATTTCTATTTTAAATCCAAGTGTTTCTGAGTGTTGTCCTTTCTGTCCTCAGAGAGAAACTGTTTTTCACTGTTTTTTGGAATGTGTGAGGTTAACTCCTCTGTTTTTGTTTTTGGAGAGGCTCTTTGGTGAGTTTGGGGAATTTTTCTCCAAACAGGTTTTCATCCTGGGTTATAAATATTCGAGGAGGACTCGCGACAAGTGCCAGTTGTTCAACTTTCTGTTGGGCCAAGCTAAGATGGCCATTTATATCAGCAGAAAGAACAAGATAAATGGTTCTTTTGCTTTTGATGTTATCACCGTACTGATCAGAATGATAACCAGCAGACTAAAAATTGATCACAACTATTACAGGTTGATGAATGATCTGGACTGTTTTGTTTCTGTGTGGTGTTATAAAAATGTTCTGTGCTCCATTGATGAGGAGGAGCTCTGCTTTGGACACATGCTGGGCTGAATCTGTTGTTGTTTTTTAATGCTTGTTGATCTGACGACTAGATAAATAAAGGTGTTTAAAAAATTCAATTCTCTCTCTCTCTCTCTCTCTCTCTCTCTCTCTCTCTCTCTCTCTCTCTCTCTCTCTCTATCGCTCTCTCTCGCTCTCTCGCTCTCTCGCTCTCTCTCTCTCTCTCTCCAGGCCAAAAACCATTCCCCTGTCCTAAGTGTGATGCCTTCTTCTCCACCAAATCCAACTGTGAGCGCCACCTGCTGAGGAAGCACGGCGTGACCAACAGAACGCTGCGACGCAACGGCGCCCTCGTGAAAAAAGAGGGCGACGAAGGCTCGCACGAGAGCGCAGGTCCGAATCACAAACATCAACGTTTTTAAATGTTTCTAGCAGCAGATTGGACTTTTAGGAGGCAGACATTCAGCATGTTTGGTCATTTTCTCTGTGTCTGTGTGTATTTATAGCCGACTGTTTTTAAAAAGAAAGAAAAAATAAATCAGGAACAGCAAAGGCAACAACATAGACTCAAGAGATAAATAATTATGATGGTGAACAGCAGAGGTCACTAACTGGCAGCCAAGACAGAAGGTTATGATTTCAAACCTGACGAGGCGTTTCTGTTTTAACTGGCGCAGCTTTTATAGTCTTTACGGTAGACGGAGAAAGAAAAGCTTTTCCTCCCTTTATTTTATTTTTCTGAAGTTAAGCACTTTATTTGAACATTTTATTTATTTTCTGCAGCCGTATTTTATTTAGTAGATGAGATTATTATTATTATTATTATTATTATTATCTTAAATTAAACATGCAGATGTTGATACGACTACTAGGCTACTTAAACATATATCACACTAAATAGTTAAACATTATGATCTTTTCTCTAACTGGACCTCTTTAAATTTGAGTTGAATACCTCTGCTGTACAGTTTGTGCAAACTTACTTTATACTTTAAGATAAATAAAGTTCATATCTTGAAAAATCTTCCGTGGGACATAAATGATCCCCGAGTCTTTTCAAAGATTTTCCCTTTAATGTAAATGTTAATATTTCCACAGAAAGTCCTTTTAGCCGCTGGCTGAGAGATGATTTTAGTGGAGTTTTGCACCTTCTCACAACTTAAGTTACATACAGCAGGAAATATGCAAAATAACTGACAATATGAGAAAGTCAAGATACTTTCTGCCACTTTCTTCTAAATGTGACGTTTGAAATCTTCAAAAAGGTTCACTAACCGAACATTAGATGACAAAGCAGAGATCATCTCCTGACTGAACCACGTGTTGTATTGATTGTATTGATTGTATTGATCGTGTGTGTGTGTGTGTTTGTCCTGCAGAGAGTCAGTCAGAGACGGAGCAGGTTGCACCAGAAGCACAAGACCTCAGCAGCACCACCACCAGCCCCGCAGACTCAGGCTCCGCCCCCATCACAGACCAGAGACCCGCCCCCTCGGAACAACAAGGGGCGGGGCCGACATCACCGAGCCCCTCCCACAAATCAAGCCAAGGTTAGTCGGCGGAAACGAGACGAGCTCGGTGGAAATAAAAGTAGATAGTGATGTTTTATTTGTAACTGTTTTATAAAACATCTTCCAGTAACACGTGTATAAAGTATAATCAGAAGCATGTGGGGAAAGAAAAATAAAACACAAACAAAATGAAACAACTCAGTCTTTGTGCATCATATATAATAATAAATCAATCTATTCTTATCCTACTAAACAAAGTGTTGCACTGTTTCCCATTAAAAATGACTGTAGAAAACAATTTTCTATCATTTAGGCGGCACGTTGGACAAATCTGCTTTTCTTCTTCTAGATTAACAAACCGTCCAGTTTCAGCAGTAAAACAGCAGATCTCAGCTGGACACACAACTAAACTCCTTATGTTACTGTAAGAGCAATAAAAGCTTCGCGAGTAAAAAGCCAAGAAGAGTAATTTATCAATCAGTTTTGGTTTAGTCCAGATATCGTCAGCCTGCTGCTCTTTACTCTGAACAAACAAATGTTTTGTTAATAAAAAGAGTTTCAGAACAACGTGCGTACATCTGTGACTAAGACCAAATAATTTGTTTATCCAATTTCTTCTCTATCAAGTCATCGATTCCATAACGGAGCGATACACGTTTCCCATCCCATCATCCCCAACTACAGCCAACCAAATATATCGACAAGAACACTTTTTACAGTTAAATCGCAATAGAAATATTTTTATTACAGAAGTTGGTTTAGGACAAATGTTTCCTCCGTGTGTGACGCTGACAGATGTCGGTTTGTGTCGCAGGTTGCAGTCCAGCTGAAGATGGTGCAGAGCAGCTGGAGACAGAAACCACAGAGCAGCCAGAGCAGCAGCAGCAGGGGGCACCAGAGAGCAGGCCAACACAGGAAAAACAGCCTCCGCAGAGCAGCAGCACAAAGGTAACTCCCACCTCCTGTTCCCACTACTGGAAGTTAAGAAATACACTGACCAGCTGTTATTAAAGGAAGTTAATGAGCCTTTTATTTTAAAAACAAGTCTTCAGTAGGAACCAGTGAGCTGCAGACAGACTGAGGGAGTCAGAATGTATCGATAGATGAACTAACACGTCGTCAGTTTGAGTCTTTTCATTCATCATCAGTTTCACCAGACAATAAAACAGTTTACATGACATTTCCCACTAATTATTATTATTATTATTATTATTATTATTATTATTATTATTATTATT